>NW_026020575.1:0-16615 GCF_900185275.1 Solanum verrucosum
CAATATGATGAAGAAGGGAAAGGATAATCTTGAATGTGAACTAAATATGAGTTTATATAGGCAAAATATAGTAATACCATAAGACATCATAAACTTACAAATTAAATTTTGGAGGTTATGAACATGAAAATTTTCATGAGAGTCTTGAATATTATTAAAAATAAAAATTAAAGAGGTGTAGGTCATGGGTAATTACTCCTTGTAAATAAATTAAATAATAGAGAAAAACACTTAAAATATTAAAATATATTATCATTTTATGATTAGAAGTGAGTCTAACAAAGAAGAAAAGAATGTGAAGAGTCTTTGTTATAAATGTTACTCCATTAATAAAATATTTATTTGTTATAAATGTTGTAATTTGATTTTATAATAAAATAATTAATTTAAATGCCAAAAAAAATGAAAAAAAAAAAGACAAATACAATTGGAGGTCATAGAGAGGTGTCACATCATCTTGTCTATGTTTTTCCTTTATTATATATATATATAGAGAGAGAGAGAGATTTTTCATACAAAAATTATTTTTTAACTTCTTTGATTATCATTATTCGAGTTTCTTATTCTTTTTTTCTTTCATTCTTTAGTGTAAAGAAAAAATTTAAAACTAATTTTTTTGCGGCAATATTGTAATTTAGCATTTGTATTTGTAAAAAAATTGGGGCATCTATAATAAATTTTACAAGAAAATTAGTGAAACATAAATAAATTTGACCATCAAAATAAAAATTTAAATTAGTCGTTGAAATAAACAAGTCAAAAAGAAATACGTGTGACGAGGATCAAATATACTCCATATGGATTATATTTTTTAAAAAATATAACTTAAATTATATTTTTCACTTATGTTAGAGAAAAAGGGTATATGTGAGACATTTGTATAACAATAGAGGTATATATGAATAACTTTCATAACAAGGGATATATCAACTCTTAATGACAAAATTGAGAGGTATATTAGACCTTTTTCCCATTTCATTTTATACAACATGGTAATAGATAAATAAACAAACTAATAAATAAATATGGAAATCGTTAAATTTGTTTGTTGATTGATTTGACACGACATTGTATGATAAAATACGAAATATAATATATAATATGAGAAAAAAAAACTCTTACATGTTTTTTTTTTTTTTAAAAAATGAATAAAATAAACTAAAATACAAAAGTCAAATATTCTGATCGAAGAGCATTTCGATATCAAAATTTTAAGATCTATATGGTTATACAAAAAAGATATATATATATATATATATATATATATATATATATATATTATAACGGAGAGAAAATAGCCAAATAACCTCTCAATCTATTACAGGATTCTCAACTGTGTTATACTCACAAGATCTTATTACCCCTAAACATTTTGAAAGGAATATATCACTGTTTTAAAAGGTGGGGTGTGAGGCGAGATGATTTATGCGGTACGGGGCGAGGTGTAAGCCCCGAGACACGGGGTGTAAGTCTCATGAATCTAGAGGGCGTGAGGCGAGACAATGTATGCCGTACGGGGTGAGGCATGAGGCGAGACAATGTATGCCGTACGGGGTGAGGCGTAAGCCTCGAAACACGGGGGGTAAGTCTCATGAATCTACAAGGCATGAGGCGAGACGATGTATGCAGTACGGGGCGAGGCGTAAGCCCCAAGATACGGGGGCGTAAGTCTCATGGATCTACAGGGTGTAGTCTCATGTATATTCAATTTTATAATTCTACTAAGAAAATAAGTAAAAGTAAAATTGATTTTACAAATAAATTTTAATACATAACTTAAAACATATAGAAAAAATATTATGATTTTTTATTGGAGATAGGTATTAATAACCAATAATAAAGAAAAAAAGTATTATAATTACTAATTGAGAAATATTGTTATACCAATAATAAAAAATATATGATTTAAAGATAAAAAGGTTCAAAAACTAAAACAAAAAAAAATAAAACGTCCGAGGTATATGTTTTTACGCCCACGACTTACGTTTTTATGTTCGAAACTTACGCCCCAAATTCTAGAACATGTGTCCTATAGATCTACGTCTTCAATTTGCGCCTCATAGCGTTTTTGGTACGTCCTACCCCGAAACTCGCCCCAAAAATAGTTTTTGGAAACCCCAAAATATATAACTCCTTTAAAACTCACACCCAGATTCGTAATAAGTAGTGATCTGCACGCATCTGTCACCCTTTTTTTACATATTAAATAATTATTTTGTTTTCTTTATTTTACATTCATAGCACCAGCCACCTGCCGGAGTTTTTTCCGCCGGAGTTAGCTTACTTTTTCACAAAATCTTTCAATATAGCTATACTTTCTCCCACCAGCCGAATTGTTCATCAATTCTCTTTTAGATTTCTCTCAATTCAATCTTCGAAAATCCTTATTTTTCTTTCAATAATCACCTAATTACCCTTCAAGCTCTTCAGTTCTACACAATATCGTGCTTTTTTCCTCTCAATTGATAAATTTTCCACCCAAAATCATTAACAATTCAATTCCCATAAAAATCTTTATATCAAGTTTAGGGGTAAAGTTTTTAGTTGCAGTTAGTTTAGTTTAGTCTAGTTGAATAGGAATCTTAAAAATGAAGATCTTGTATGATTTTTGTACAATTCAATGTTGATGGTAGATTTGGTAGTCAAAAAAAATTCAGATCTGAAAAAGAAAGGTAGATGCGATGTCTGACTTTTTAATAGGCATAATTAATAAATATGATTCTTAACTTGGCTTTAACGGACAATTATGTCCTCCCAACTTTGAGTGTGCACAAGTAGATATTTAAACTTGTATAAAATTGAATAAGTAGGCACACGTGTTCTACATGGTTTGTTCAATTTTATACAAGTTTAAGTGTCTACTTGTGCACACCCAAAGTTAAAAATTATAGTTGTCGGCTAGTGCCAAGTCAAGGGTCATGTTTATGTATTATGCTTTTTTATTATGTTTGTGCTTGAATCTGCATCTCCTACATTGAAAATCGTGGAACTATGGAGGAAAACAAAAGTAGCGCCAATGGTGGTTGATGAATCTATTGTCGCATGGTGGAGTAACAGGTTATTTTCTGTGAATTTTTTAGTTGAGCTACTGTGAGACGTGTGATTTGAAGATGAGAGGCGGCTTAGTGAAGACAGAGACCTGGTGGTAGAGGAGGAGCGAAGCTCACATGGTGGATCATTGGCAGTGGCAGATTCAGAATTTTCATTAAGGAGACTTGAAAAAAAATTCTTGACCGTTCAAAATTAATATATAGACATAAAAATTCTTAAAAATACCTTAAATATAAAACGTAATTTTTTGCTGAGTGAATTTGAGTTAACCCCTCGCCAACGTTTAGGTCCACCCCTGATCATAGGTGCCGCCATCGCCGATGTTATTGCTGGTGTTTGTTTTTTTTGTTAAAGAGAAAGAAGAAAAAGAACGTAGAGTAAAAAATAAAATAAATTAGACTTTTTTTTCTTGGATGCGGGTATTGTTGACCACCTTTCAGGCATTACCAAATAAGATCAACTCCTTGTCTCAACATTTTCTCGTTCTCTTTCAGGTGGATAACTGATCATATTATATATATATACACAAATATAGTATTTCAGGATATACCTCAAGGTCAAGGATATATGTTCATATTTGTATCACTCATGACTTAGCCTAGTAAATAAATGATTATGGATTTTAATTTTCATTTTCAATAGTCAACTATAGACTTCAATAGTTCTATTAATATGTTGGCTTGTTTAGTTAAACTAGTTCTTGGAAACGTGCATTGCACGTTTGTCCCCCATTACCATATTAATTTGTACATGCCTAATCTCATGCTGATAATTATTTATTAGATAGTACTCCCCCTGTTCCTAATTACTTATTCCATTTTGAATTGACACACCTACTAAGAAAATATTTATTGACATAGTGAGTTTATCATTTTACCCCTATTATTAATTATGAAGTGCATGAATTAAAAACTTAAGATTTTCAAGAAGTTCTACCTTTTTCAAAGTAATTAATTGAGGGTATAATAGGTAAAAAGAAATTGTCCTTTCTTATTTATCAAAATAGACAAGTAATTAGGGACAACTAAAAAAAAGTAGACAGAGGAAATATTATTTATATATAAAACTTAAACTTTCATCCTAAAAAGTAAAAATAAAAATACTAAACGAAAAAAATATTTGAATGAATATTGTGGTTTTCAATACAAATACAATAATTGTTTTAATGATATTACAGTCTCTATTTAATAACTACATATAAGTTTTGTTGAGTGAGTAAATTTTTGCATAAGTTTTATAGAGATTCGATCAATATGACTTTATGGTAGCTAGTATATAAATCATTGTGGATTCTCGGTAAGTATGGAGAATTTACTATTTAATATTTAATTCATTAGATATTTTATAACATTATTAATTAAATGTTTTATAAGATTATATATAGTATTAAAAGTGGATAGTAGGAATAAAATGATAATCCAAATTTGGACTTTGAAATGTCCTCATTTACTACTATTTTTGTTGCCTTTAAAAATGGTCCAATGCCTCATCTGGTACTTACAACAATAAATAAATAATTATAGGAGATGACAACACAAGCAAACTATTGGAAAAGATATGATGATATGGTAACATAATACGCCTATATAACAATTAATTATTTTATTAATTTACAACAAAGGCAAAATCGTTATCTAACCCTAAAGGTAAGAACTTCACACTTTTGGTGTAATACAAGAATTCATTAGAAATTGCATTTCCCATAAATATATATAATAGTCTTTAATCACAATGATCCTACAATTTTGTATCAAGATCATGATCATTGTGAAACGTTATATTATATCTTGAAAATCAATTAATAAATCAATCAGTGTAAAGATATAAATTACGATGCACTGGAGGAATTAGACTTCTATGGAAATTCTTTTTTCCTTTTTGTAGGATATATGTGTTGCTTATAATAAATAGTAATAAAACCTCTTACAACTTAGTGGAGAAATATCTTTTGTATGATTGACATTTGTATGAGGATGGAGCTAAAGATAAAAAAAAAAAAAAGACAAAAACAGATTCATCCATAAAAAATTTCAACACAGAGAATGGCTAGAGTCAACAGAGCAGTACTTCAGTGCACAACCCTCAAATCTTCAAGATCTCAAGTTCTCAACAGACATAGACAAAAAAGTTCAAGAAATGAATGCTAAGGACATCAAAATTCAATTTTGCGCTTTCTTGACAAACTTAAATCCAACACCACAAACAAATATCAAAGACATACGCACATGCAATACATATATAAAGACACATAGAGATAGACACAAACTTGAATTGAGGAAATGGTTCATATATATCTTTGTCGCAATGTTTCTGTAAATGTAGCAAAATGGCACAAATAATAAAAATTAATATTACATAATGTTAACTTACATTAAAAATATACTCACATAAGAGGAAGGATAAAAAAAGAGTATAGTTTTCATCAAAATCTGAACCAAAAATCATCTCTAGTCATGGATATAATTAGATGAGAATGAGAATAGTGCAACAGAGCTATATAATACTAATTAAATTAGCTAGGCAACTGAATAGTCAAGAATAAAAATTAATATTCGGAGCACCTTCTCACATTCTCTAGGGAATTTGTATATAATGAAGATAAAATTATAGTTATTGTAATTAAGTTTGTTGATGTACATTGTATATTAAGTGCATTGCATGCATAGTTAATGGGTAGTGGAAAAGACTCAACGAAATTATTTTTATTTATTCACAATATTATTGAAATTTTAGATTAGATAAATATGATTTAATTAGATTATCACTTAGTGTAGGGGCAAAATGGTAATCCAACTTTCAATGTTGGAGCTTCCCACTTATAATATAATATGAATATGATATGATGATCAAACAATTTAGCTTAGATTGTTTCATTGGTTAGTAAGAATTAAAATTCGCTTGATATTCCATCTTAATTTTGAAGCGTGATAAAAGTTTTTTTCTCCCTCACAACATAAAGCATATATTTGGAGATGATTAGTCCTCTGATCACAACATATGTTCGCTGTCATTTTCAAAGAATGGTTCCTTTGTTTGAGTATTTATACATTAATAAGACAAAATAAGTGATGTGTAGAGAAGGTTATGATATAGATTTTGTAGTCTTATCCATGACAAAATTATTACTACATACATAGAAGTGGTTAAGAAAGCAGATTGACGATCAACAAATTATCTCTTATGATTTTTGGGTTAATGGGCATTGTGAAATGATGTAGAGGAAGCAATTGAACTGATCAGATATGGCCCAAATATAGGTAAAATCAGGCATGTGTTACTATGAAACTGCATCACCAAAACATAGCAACCCTGTTTTCAAAATTTAATTGCCAAACATGTTTTTCGTTTTGTTTAGATGCAAATGAAGGCAGAAGAGCATTTGTTTTTAAGGTCTAATTAATAACTCTAATCTACAGTCACATTAGGTCCAATAATGCATGACAATAGTAGAGAAATAAGGGTTGGTGTAGACGAACAAATTAACTCACTCAAACAAACAAAGAGGGGATTTTTTTATTGATTCCCTAACCAAATGTACATTGCATCATTCCAACTTGTTTCTCAACCTTGTTCAATCATGAACTGAGATATGAAGTCGTCTCACTTAATCTAAAGATTGTCTCTTCATAAATCGAACACAAGATCAGAAATAATAGTAAAGATCAAGCTCCTTATCATCAACTTTTACATTTATTTATTTTTCTTTCGTATCATATCGTAAGCATTAACAGAAGTATTCCACCTATGCCACCATCAGGCTATGTTGAAAGTTCAAAAAAGGATTTTAGGTTGTAAGGTGCTACAACGTCTGGAGTTCCATTCCATAATAATTCCGTGTATTTTTGGTAGGCCTGCTCACTGGGATGAACAGAGTCGAAAAACAAGTAATCTTTCACATTTTCACATAACTCGTACTCTTTTACCTGGCTCTTCCCTCCACAGCTAGGAATCCCTCGAAATGGACCCGTTCCACAACAAGCCGTCTCTGATATTTTCAAACCTAAACAAAACAGAACAAAATCATAAGTAAATTGAGACAAAGGAAACATTCTTTATATAACAACCAAACATTTGACTCTATTATTCTCTAAATAGTTTGTGTGATTTCATTTTGTATGATTATTGCATCTACATTCTACTCTGTTAGCAGAGCCATGAAATTTCTGCTACAGTGTTTGAACTGAATAGAAATAGACAACCTGTATATGATTTATGTTTCATCTTTCTATGATCAATTCGAATTCTTTATTTTACTTTATTGAAGGTTTCTCATGGGGCGGACTAAATCTAGATTTGCACCATGAAGTTCTACATTGGGGGTAATCCGCTCCTTAACAAAGGCGACTTCAAACCATTGCTCGAACCTGAGACCTCTTGTTAAAGATAAAAGAATACTTACCACTCCACTAATTCCTGTTGGTACTTATAGTACTTTAGTACTCTTGGTATAATAGTTATTCTTTCATAAATATATAATCAAACATATAAGTACTTGATTTGAGTTCAAAGAGATAGAACACACCATATTTTGTTGGATTATCAATGCTATCTGCAACTACTTTGAAGAAGTTGAATATTGTATACTTAAATCCAGGCAATTGCTTCTCTAGTTTTTTGAGCATTTCTGGGAGAGCTGAATTGAACATTTTGGCCAAGTTTGTGGCCTTCTCCATGCAACTCCCATTTGTAACTCCAATTTGAAGGTTGAGAGCTCTCATTAAAGGGACACAACCTAATGGACCCAAATTAAGCATCACAAACTTTCTCCCTCCTTCCTTATAAATTCCCTGTTGCATTCATAACAAAGTACAAAGAGTTAGCCTAACTTGTCCATTTGGCACGCCTGGATAGAACCATTACTAGTAAATTAAATCGAAAGAAATAGAAGAAGATCAATATTACCTTTAAAACAGAAGTCAAGTTGCCCATAATCATCTGTATATATTCTGTATCGGAATATGGAAAAGTCGAATTTGCAAATAAAGGGGCTAAGAAATCATTAGTGCCAGTGCTAAAAATATATACAGCATTGGAGAGAATCTGTTTGGACTCTGTTTCACCCACTTTCTTCTTCAACAGTTGCGCCACGTTTTGGAAATACTTCAACTGTGTTTTAAGATCTATAACCTGTCAAATGGAAACAAACATTTCATAAAAAGTTGATCTAACTATCAAATTGAAACAAGAAATATTGTGACTTACAAAGCCACTATTGGTTTCAGCCAAACAACCAGAACCACCTGATGCAAAGTTTACTCCATCAACCAAATGTTTCTTCCCAATTTCAAAATACGGCGGAATAAATGGCAAATTAGCATATTCAGCTGCAAAATACAACCAACAATTATGTTCAGATCAGCTTGCACAACTAAATACTGCTCAAAGAAATTACCAAAAGGCGAATAAATTTACCAATAAAATCAGGAATGAGGCGTCCATTGGAGTTCCTGCCAGTAGGGTACTTGAAGAATGATTCTCCATAAGGGAAATAATTTGCTTGGAAGCTAGTGTTGATGTAATTATTATTTCCAGGATCGAAAACTGAATCCCCGAACACGAAAAGGACAGCTTGGTGAGGTCTTTCATGGCACACAATTGTGGTGGCAAAATGTGCTACCAAAACAAAGATGCACAAGCTTGAGATCAAAGCCATCAGAGTAAGTTAATTGTGAATGAACAATTACTTGGATATATTAGTTTGATTTATATTTGCAAATATATATAGTACTAGTGATGTGCAGAGTGATTAAAAAAAAAACTTGTGTCTGCATCCACTCTATTGGAAGAGTCAGTTTATTTTTCAATGAATTGAAGGAGTTCTCGCTGGTTGACAATCATTTAGTTAGTAAACATGTTTACTTGGTCTACAATTAAGAAATTGACCCACAAAAGAGCAATTTTTTTACTTTTTATCTTGCATATATATATATATATATACTAGATGGGTATGGCCCGTGCTCTACGCTATCAAATTAAATTGTTGTTCTAACTAAAGAGTAAGCAATTCCACAATAACTTCTCATCAATAATTTTACATGCATTTTATGGAATTATAAGTAGTGAATGAATTTCACTAAAGAAAAGCAAATGATTAATGAAGAAGCATCAATATCTAATAAGGAAAATGTATATATACAAGGAATTTTAAATAGTTGAGTCATTTGCTTCAAATACAACACAAACATAGTCTAATTCAATATTTACAATAAGCTGGAGCTAGATTCCTAAGCTTAGTAGTCAATCCTCTGCATCCCAATAACTACAACGTAGAAGAGCTGGAGGTACCTAGAAAATCAAGCGAATACATATCAACTAATAAACTTGGACTTGAAAGAACTGAAAAAAAATATATATATTACGAATTACCAGTAAAATGATGAACAAAAATTATATTTAAGTACAAAAAAAAACATATATGCATATAAGACCTTCAAATATCCATTTATACAAAAATAATAAATTACACATTCAGTTTTTATTTGTCACTCTCTACACCTTTTTTATTTTAACGGAGGACTTCTAATGCATTTTGGCGGCTAGCTGTTTTCTAACGTTGACATAACTATGTCTTTTATCTCTTTATTACTAACAACTAACATCACTATTTCACAGCATTATAGTTTTAAATATTTTCAAGTTATCACATTTCATAATGGTGTGATCTCCTCATAACAGTGTCTTCCTTCTCAATACTCAATAAGAGAAACACAAGATAATAAATATTTCAAAAATCACCTCTAGTGAGGAGAAGATAACTGTAGAATATTAACTTTTTTTCTTCGTTCTTTGTCTTATACTAACTGCCACTTATTTTTAAAAAAAATTGACATCAAAATATTTCATTTAAGCTTCGGATTCATCAGCTCTGGATTATGAATTTGAACTAAATTGCTATTCAGCTCATGAAGAAAATATAACAAAGTAATTGATATTCATTTGACTTGTTACATTCTTGCCCTATTCACTTTCTCAAATACATGACATATGCTCCAAGGTTTCTGATTATAATAACTTTGTTACATGCAAGGTAGTATATAACTATAAAAGAAAGTCTAGTGCAGATAAGAATTTCTTAAATTATAAGAGAGAATACACTTATTAAAGAGTTATTAAATATTTGAATTCTTAGTCTTACTAAAAATCACAGAATTGACAATTCATGTTTTCATTGATTCTCTCTTCTTTTAAGATCACTTGATTTGAAAAATAATCAATTTTAGAATAGAAATTTTTTCAACAACTATTTTACCAAATTTCAGAGGACTACCGTAGAACGGGGTCCAGTACTAACAAAAACATGCTCACATGTTTAGTTCTCATATCCAAATTGGGATTCACACAACAAAGGGAAAAGATACACGTAATGAAAATGACACCATCTCATAAATCATAACAACACTATATACAAAGCATTTGAAATAGTGGCCTTTCATAATTATCAAGTGTCAGAATAAAATGAAAAATCAAATCCAAATAGATGTTAATATCTACTAAAATCGACTAATCTCATTTGGTTAGAGTCAAGAGTTAATTAAGGTAATCTAACAGAAAGAAGCATACTGACTTACCTGTAAATCGGTCACTGAGGCAGCAAAAACCTTAAATAAGTAGCACACATTTTCTCTAGGTCATCCTTCGTGGTATCGAATGATTGATCATGATCCTGATACTGAGTGAGACTGTTCCATTAATCTAAGAACCTAGTAATGTTTTGTTTCCAGTAACTAAAAAATCCAAAATAAGGAAGACACATAAAAACAGTCGCAAGGAAAGAAAAAAGTCTAAGTTGCATTATATTTCAAGGCTCAAGTTTATCAATTCAAAAGACAGGGAAACAAACAAATATTGAATTTTTCCGACCAATTTGCACAAAAAAAAGACTGAAACAATGAAATAAATACATCTTGATTTTCTTTACTCATCCAATGCCGCAACAAAGTCCTCAGTCCTGCTCAAACCCACCAAAGCAAAAATCAACTTTTGGCTTTTACCAAATTCAATTACAATACTAAGAAAGATGCACTAAAAAGCCATTGTCTCTTATCAACGAAAACCATGAAGTACCAATAGCATTCTCAACATAACCACAAAATATTTAGTTGATCAAAAACAAAAAAACAAAAAAACTCTCTCAAGTAGGTTAGCGTCACTCGTAAAGGGGATAAATTTTACTATAATTTATTACGAAAAATGAGAAGTTCTTCCAACTATTAGTAATAACTACTATAAATCTAATATCACTCTCAACTTGACTTAGCATTAACTATACATAAGAGAGCATTTAACATACTATTTTAATCACTATAATTCATACTTCTAAACAAATTAAAGATGGTGGATTTAAATAACTTGTTGAATTGTAAAATTTCTTTCCGAGAGTCTTGTTGTTCTAAAAAAGAATCAATCTAGACAAAGTTGAAAAATTCCAGACTACACATTATATATTTGTATATAGAGCCTAATAAAGATACTAAAGAAGCATGACAAAGGCGATAGCAAAATATGCTAGGAGAAAGGAAATACAGGAAAACCTATTTAAAACATTGACAGGACATTATTTAGAAACTCTAAACATCTCAGACGTTAGTGCTCATGGCTCCAAGAACCTCAAACTTCTTAGCAATGGATAGAAAATATATTTTTAATAAATATGTTGCACTATTAATAGCTTCTAACTGGACATAACAGGTGATTTCTCAGGTGCTTAATCTTAAATAGCTGCATAACGTGCAAATTAAAGCTTGCATCTCAAATGATAAGAGCAAGAGATGATTTGGACAACTATACTATGTTATGCCCTCTGTTGTGTCGTAATTTGACTATTTCTAGAAAAATCACTTTTGAAAATGTTCTAAGTATAAAACAATTTGAGAAATACTTAGAAAGAGTCGCCACTTAATTTTTTAAAGAAATTAAGAAAACTTATAATTTTCAAAGATTTAAACAGAAAAAATCATTTGAAAATACCAAAGAAGGTTCGGGGTTCAATTTACACTTCGAGAAGGGTTTAAGCATTCGAAGTGCCCGCTAACATGCGGTTGACCTGCGACTTGACTAAAATATATTTGACTATTTTTAGAAAAATAATGATTTAACATAAAAATAATAATTATAAATATTTGGTTAACTTTGAGAAAAATAGTTAAATTAAATGACACATTTTTTAATTTTATTTTTTAGAGAAGGGAATCCAAAATGAAACAATTGAATTAAATTGCAAATGATTAGAATGTTAAAAAATAGATTAATTAGAATTTATTTAATTCATAATAATTTAAACCAATTTAATAAATTAAAACGTGAAAATCATTTTAAATTAATCGACTAACCTTTTTGAGAAAATGACTTAAGTAAGTGTATATTTTTTTGTTTTATTGATTGAAAAAGTTGACTAACATTTTCCAAGTTTATTTGAGAAAAATACTTTAATCTTGAAGACAATTTTAAAATGAGTAAATGTGGTTAAGTTAGAAGCATTAAAGAACATATTTAATTTTTTATATATATTTTTTTTTTATATTTTTTAAGAACAAACGTATTAAAGATAAAAAAAATTTGATAGGCTACTTGATAAATAAAATAGATGAAATAAAAAAGAAGATGTATTAAAACAAACTAACACAAAGAAGTAACTCATCTTTTGGGGAATCTAATTAAGTTAATTAAAAATTATAAAGTTAGAGTTAAATAACAAACAATAAATAATCGTAATTAAATAATTAAAGAGTAAGGGATAAATTAAATTCGGCCCCCTTTTGGGCCAATTTCGTTGGCATTTTTGGGGTTTAACCAAAACCCGTTTTTGGTATACGGTGAATGTATATCAGTGTATATGAGCGCATATATTAGCTCTTTTCAGGTATTTCTTGCTTCCAAACACATGTATTTCGCATCAGCCCTGTATCCCTGCGTTTTTGACCTGTATATTGACGTATACTGAATGTATACAGTGTATAATGGATGTATATAGTCCATCTTAGGACTTTTGGAGGCTTGTCTCTGGGTTTCCAGCCCTGTGCTTCTGTTTTATGTGCCCGGCTGACTCGAATGATGAGAAAAAAAATAAAATTATTAAGCCTTTATGGCTCAACTCGAGAATGCTAGGAGGAGAGTTCCACCATGGACTCGGAAGGGGTTTACATGCACACAAAGAGGAGAAGAATTAGAAAAAAAGAAAAGGTAAAACTTCCATCAAATATATGATCAAGTAATTAACTCTAGACGGAGGTAGACACATAATTTTTTAAGAGATGAGAACCTAATTAATAACATTATATTTCTGGACAAAAGGATGGTGATATTGTATTAAAAAATGAGAGCTAATTGTGGAAACTAATTAAGAATGGGACAAGCCATTAGAGAAAGTTTCCTAACTAAACAAAATATACATAATATCTACTAAAGAGATGAAACAAGATCAATAGTGAACTAAACAAATTGATTACTAATCACAACTACATAAGGCAAGGAGGATGTGTATGTAGATAAGGCCTATTTAATGATAATGAAAGACTACTTATACAATACAAATAACTCAAAAGAGAGCTGAAATGGAGGAATACAACTAAATCAGTGACTAAGTTCTATGTGGCAGTGACCACATTATGCAAACTAGTATCAACGAGCAAATTATTAGCAACTAAGGACAAGTTTACAAGTGCATTTGAACAACAAATATTGCTATAAGCCAACACTAAAAGGGCAACTTTAGTGATATCTATCTTTATACATTAGTATCTAAGCAACTCACAGACATACAAATTTAAAGCTTCATTCGAGTAATGTGAGACAACCGTACTCATACACATTAGGTTCAAGTATCACCCACCGACAAGAAACAAAAGATATCAATTCGGAAAGTAAATAATTTAAAAGAGATAATTGAAAGGAACCGTGATTATTCATATCATAATCAATAAACATCAACAACTGGCAACATGTGAAAAGTAAAACATATTTATTTATTGATTTTTTATTACTTCTTTTTAACAAAAATATAAGGACTACATTAGATACTAATAAACAAACAAACAAATTTAGAGCACTTACTCATACTCTCAAACATGATTAATGCTACACAAAACTGAAGCTGGACAACTTTAAATGCTAGAAATCATCTACCGTTGCACAATAATGAAACTATCAACAAGCTTGAAATGGAATATTTAACAGAGAAAGCCAAGGAGGTCAATCTTACACTTTGACTATTGAGCTCGTTAATCACATCGTACAAATAGTCGATACTTATCATGAAGATAAACTTTATTTGACATAATAAAATAGAATGTAGATGCCAATACACTCACATGGTCAGGAAAACAATGTTTTTCATGGAAAGGATGAGAGGTTTTAGCATCGAGGTTGTGGATCATGGAAACAAGCGAATTATAATGACACCATGCCTTGAGACTAGAAGAAACAAAACAATAACAAGACATGGACAGCACTCAAGTATGTAAAAGCAGAGATTTTATTTAGTTATAACATGAGGTTGAGCTAATATAAATGATAATCTATCATAATGAATAAAACGATAGAGAGGATAACCAATCAAACTTATACATATAGCATATTCAAAGTCGAAACCAATCGAACAATACATCATTTTGATACCCCGTTGAACCAGCGAATCTAACGACTAGCATCTTACTACCAAAGAAACTTTATCAAAACTCGAGTCATGTGCCGAGACATTCATAAGAACGACAGTAAAGAAACCAACAAGACGAGGAACCAAACACACTTAATAGTAGGACCTGTAGTAAAAGCTTGGACATATAACACATCATACCGAAATAAAATGTAAGAAGAGGCAGAATTACCTTCTTTGGAGCAGCGTTCCGGGACAGATGGGAGCTTGGTTTCGAATTTTCCAACACACGGATTCAAAGCTCGAACAACACACCAAGAGAATCCAAATGAAACCCGAATAATAAACTTTCTTAAACTCTTAAACTAGAGTCTTCCAAGAACTTTTCAAAATGTAAAATTGACTATTCCCAGACCTTGATAACCTATATTTCGTGAGTAAATTCTGGCCAACTCTATAGCTCTTCTCAAATTTTCTCCTAACCCCCCTTCTGATGAAGGCAGTGGGGGTTTATATATAGGGGAATTTGGGGTCGATTTAGAGGGGAAATCGGGTTGAAAAGATGGATCCGAATCCAATTTGAAAAATCAAAATCTCAAAGAGATCCGAAATAAATTTTCCATTGTACCAATTTTCAACGGAAAAGAGGGGAGAGGGGAAGTGGAGGACGCGATTTGCTGCGGGATTTCCGGTCTGAGCGACTGTCGATGTTGACATTTACTAGCCTTCTGGGTTTCGTCTGGAAGAAGAAAACGAGCATGGGCAGTGGGGTCGGGGTGTTGTTGGAATCGCTGATTTGCAGCGAGGAAGATGAAGTTGGGCGGTGGGATACTGTGTATATACGTATGGGATGATGTATTGTATTGTGGATGTTTGGAAGCTGCTGTTGCACGCTGCTTGATGTATTGCTATTGAAAGAAATGTCTTATTACCAATGGGTTTTTTTTTGGTATTGTTAGTGGGCTGGGCTGATTGGAAGAAATGGGCTGGGATTTGGAGTAGTTAACTGGAAATTAGAGGCATCAATGGATTAAATTGCAATTAGGAAATGGCCAATTGAATTACAAAATTATAGCTAATTAGAATTAGTACATTAGCCAAATCGATTTTATTTGGTGAATTCGGCTAATAAAATTTAAACAAGATAAGTTAAATATAAATTGATTAATGAGCTTCTTAATCTTAACGAAATAAGAAATAATTAACTTAATTATGAACTAACTAATTCAATTACAAAACGAATTAGCTCGAAATTATAACTATAACTTAAAGTAAATTAATAGAGTATTTAACTACGATGTAAAATCTTTTTGTGATGATTTTTCAAATATTTATAAAATAACGTGATTTGCTAAGATATACATACTTATCATTAAAAAGTGATAAAATTATTTTTTTTTAAAAATAACTTGAAAGTATTTTGAATTTCATAAAATTTATTAACTCAAAACTATAACCATCCCTAATATTTAAAATATAATTATTATTATTTTTTTTCTTTTGACGAATTTCGAATAATCATGAAATATACTAATTATATACATAATTATGTAAAACATGTACATCATCTAAAATTATGAAAAGTGACAAACTATTAAAAATCTTGCAAACTATATTATTATTATTACTTTTATAAAACTAATTATTTTAAAACTATGGCCATAACTAAAATAACGTAACTTAAATAAAATGTGCTTTTCAAATCAACAAAATTAAATAAGACAAAATAATATAAAATAAGAATAATTAAACTAATAAAATAAATAACTTATACTTTAAACCAAATTAATTCAATTGAATATAAAACAAACTCTTTTTGAGACGATTTTTGAATATTCATAAAATATATAATTATATACATAATTATGTAAAACATATATATTATCTAAAAATTATAAAATAAGACGGAACTAGTTAAAATAATTTGCAAACTATATTATTATTATTTCAAAAAATTATAAAATTAATTATTTT